>NW_006921350.1:0-33087 GCF_000392275.1 Phaeoacremonium minimum UCRPA7
ACTGCTGCCCTGTTTCAATACTGATCACCGTTGGCAGCAACAATACCTGCCACATGAGTACCGTGACCAATCTGGTCAAGCGGGTCCTCATCCGGCTCTTTGGAGCCTTCGAAAGGCCATGCTAGAGGGACATGAGCTGCGAGTAGTAAATGATAGTGATGGAAAACACTCACATCCCTGTCCAACTAGATCACATCCGCCTGCGACCTTGAAACCAGGTCCAAACCCTCCACCCAGCTATGCTTTCTGTCAACGTTCTATGTCTGCCAAGTTCTTGGGGTCATCGACGAACATCAGAATGAGGATACCAAATTCCAGTATCGACAACAGCAACGACAGCGCCTTTGCCCTTGATACCCGCCGCATGGAGTCTGTCCACGCCAGTCCAGTTGTGAACGGTGTAAATGGAGGCACTCGCATCGTCGCTGAACGATTGTGCTGGAATGTGTGGTGCAAGCCTAATCTTGTTGGATGACCAAGCCTTCGATACGGCTTGTATTGACTGAAGAGTGTCGATGTTGTCCTCCTCAGCTTCGACACTTATTCCTTTGAAGACATCGGAATTGAACACTTTAAGGACTTTTGCTCCTTTTCGGGAGGCTATCTCCTTTTGGAGAGCATCGACACTTGCACCCTGTAAATGGTAGCAATCGATTAGTATGCAACACTCTCAAATCCGGAGAACAATGCACAAACAACACACCTTCTCGAGCTCAACGATGAAACGCTTCGGGACAGCATCGGTGCCATTGGACACTTGTGCGTTGTCATTATCCCGGCGATGACGGAGAGCAAACCCGCATCCAATTGTTGACAATGCGAGTAGGGTGTAGGACAGCCTCATTCTGGAAAATGAAGCAGGTGCTGTTCCTTGCTGGTAGTGCTCATAAAACCATTGCAATAAGTGTTGGGACAGCGGCAGCCCTAATATCTCAAATTTCAAGTTCGATCACGCTGTTGTCGGCAACAAACAGCCGGAGTTGGATTTGAGAGGGATAAAGAAGGATACCGGATTTGGCATGTCGAAGGTCTTTTACGATTGCCAAGAGACACCGTCGACAGGCTTGCCAGGCAAAATGCAATGGGGTATCGCAAAATTGTAGTTCGGCCGAGGTCAAGCAGCGGCCGAAATCTTTGATTGTGTTCCATGGGCTAAGGCTCATTAGGTCACCTGCCCATTCGAGAGCCCGACAGTCTGGACGTGGCTGACAGGCGAAGCATGTCAAGCAATCCCAGTATGCTTATCTGAGGGCTAGTCCATGCACTGAAAAGGTTGAATCAACGGAGACCTCCTCCACGATAAAAGGACATTGAGCGGGGAACGGAAAATGGTGCTTCTGTTTGTGTCAAAGCGTGTGAGCCCCTTTTCGCGGACAAGGCCGCAAGGCTACATTTCTGGGCGAATGCGGGCTAACAAAATTGAGGTCATTTTAGGGTTACCATTGCGCCATAAATTCCCATCAATGTAAGGATCATGTTACTTGACCGCTATGAGCTCGGAAGACCGTAGGCCCAGATGATTGCTATCCCCGCAAGTATGGGTCAGCCTTGCTCTCTTGCGGAGACTCGAATGACACCCTGGAGTGCTTTCCAGGACCCGTGATAGGCCATCGCAATGACGATCGTCGCACTATCTCGGTCATTAACCGGTTGGTTAAGAGTGTACGCAGGGACCTCCCTCTAATTATAGCGTTTGACACAATAGCTTAATCCTTCTTGCATTCACCTCCCTTGTTGGGGGCGCGATTTGTCTTGGCAGAGCCCCATTATCCTTCACACATAGATAAGCTGCCCACTGGCTCTCCTCACCAGAAGAAAATTGGTCTCGTTAATTCACCCGGGATTGTCGGAGTTCTCTTTGTTCAAATGAAAACGGTTACCAGATCGCGAATGACTATCTTGTGCGCGGACTTGATCTTCCTGACTAGGAATAGGTTACGAGCATTGCACATCCTGTCAAGGCTTACTATCTTGCTCAGAGTTCGCTATCAAAACCTGAAATACATGACAAATGACATGCCGGACTTGTCATTGCGACTATACTGTCACCGCTCCGTGCCTGCCTTTTGGCAGATATTAAGGCCACAGTTAGTCTGTCCTAATCATGTACTGGCGCAAGCCGGCCTTGCTACTCTACGTGAAAGATGCAACGAACGAAGTGGAGATATGATGGCACAATCTGCCACCGCTTAGTCTTTAAGCAGGCCAAGATTCCACGCCGCCCGCTCGCATGTGTCAAACTACGAAACTGCCACCCTCTTTTGCCCATAATTCGGCCCAATGACACGTGTTCCAGGTTGCCGAACCTGTTTGGGCAGATTCAATGTCGCGTGAACCTTGCTCTTGTACATTGTTTCTTCGTGATGTGCCGTAGATGTCTTTGCGGTATTGGCTATGGTACTGGCAGGGTGCTTGCCACATGTCTAGCCATATTCAGTAAAGTTTCCAGTGCTACATGGTCATATGGTATTGTATTAGTATCAACTCCGTGGCCTTTACATTCAAATATTGCCTTCTAAGCCTGAGCTAAACAAAATTTGCTGAGATTGGGCATATCGAGACCTGGGGTACAAGTGGTACTATTCCCGTTTCTCCCGAGATGGGAAGTTTACTGGGAAGTTTGGACAAATACCAATCTGCTATCCAGCCACACTTATCTGTATATTCGGCAAGCAAGCCACGCCCATCCTCTGTGAGCCGGTATCGCTACCCGCTACATCATCACCAGCCCGAAGCAGGGCCTGCATACGGTGCAGGATATCAGGTAAATTCTCAGCTGCCTCGCCGTGGAGGAATCCCAATCTGGTCCATCCAGCATGAGCAGCCGCGCGGTTATAGTGTTCGCAGTGCTGATATGTGTCAACAAGGCAAAAGGGATTGTTGAAAGTATATGTGGCGATATAAGGAAGAAATGTTCGTAGAATAATCGAGCAATGCTCTAAGCAAGTCCACATTCGACGAGGCCTAGAAGTTATCTGATCTATTTCATAAGTAAGTTGTCCGCCGGCTCGCATACTGAATAAGGACTTTCTAGTAGTGACTTAAGAGAAGATCTTTCGACATTAGCGGAATACCAGATATGTGGCGCCATGACCTCAGATCCGTCTTCACATGATGCGGCAGATGACTGATGAGCTCCTCTAGGTCTCTGCAGATCAAAGCAACCGTCATGGCATGCATATTGTTTGTAATCTGATTCTGACCCACGTCGAGAAGCAGTTTGCGTGCTTTGTTGCTCAGTTGCTCAATCCGCACAATTTGAACAAGGAGATGGTCAGTTTGGTATTCTCGTGCATTCAATAGCATCTCGCAGCACTCATCAAAACAATTTGTGTACTCAATAGCTGGAATTCCTGCCAAAAAGGTTCGGCAATCTGTACTGAAAGTTAGTCAAGATGAATAAAGCTCTTGAAAGGCAGTGACCAAGTTCCATATAGAATGGCTGCACAGGCAGCCCTTGAAGGTATCGACATCTCCCTTAGTAAATCAGTCATTGTCTTAGCCCACACAATCAGTAGCACAATCTTTCTCGCGGGAGGGCAGAATCTCTTCCAGGCCGGATTAAAGATGCGGCTCGCTACCAAGGCTCCGAAAGTCGATCCCGCAGTAGTTCTGGGAAATGGCGTTTCCGGGCTGGCAGCCTGTCATAACAGAGAAGTATGGTCAGAAGTGGTGCGGGCCGTCTTAAAGGCATACAATGCGGCTCGCATTGTTTTCTAGAATTTGTCATGCTAGCTCCCATCACAGTACTTGAAGGGATAGGCATGGAATGGAGGAGTGTCAAGCATGAAAAGAATCAGCAACCAGTGGAAGAAGCAGAACTGCAGCGGATACCAAACGTGGTGGAGTAATCTGCTAATCATTCGAGACATTGTTTCTTGTTCACAAGAAGAATAGAAACCCTAATAATAGGACCACTGCAGAATGGGGCTTGTGGTGGTGGTGTGCGGAGATGACCCGAGAATGTCTAACGGTCTGCAGGCTGTCTGGGCCAGGTAGCATTTTGGGCCTCCATCGGTAATAGCCTTTTGAACAATTTGGTATCCTTTGACATGAACAAGTTGCCGTACTCCCATTCACTATCGCCTGGGCTTGATTACTTTAATTGAAGATCCTAATTGAGGCTTCAACTGCCTTTGAGCAAGTCTCAAGACTATTGACTTGTGAACAAGAAGCATAAATGATGGCTTTCTTCCTGCCGTGGGCCGGATCGCCGCTGGTCAGTGCATGCTCGGACTAATCAGCGCTCGATCGTAAATGCTGTTAGTGGTTAGTGTTATTTCTGACAGGCTAATTACAGGGTACTCCCTGGGGACTTCAATGTACGGGTTTGATGCTAATTGGTGGTATTACCAGGGGCATCTGGAAAACCTTGTCCGCTCCCAGATAAGCAAACCGGGGAAACCGTGCATATTAGATTAACAGCCAACCGCTTCTCTCCCGAATTCAAACCTCGACTCAGAGATGGCGTCAACGTCAGTGATGAACAGGAACAGATTATGCTAACAAGTTGCAGCTGAACCACATGGTTATGCTCCGCTAGTGGTCTATGGTATACTTGACTAGACCTTCCTAAGCTGGAAAGTTCGGTAGTAAGGACCCCGGTGGCGTCTCCAGGCCCGGGCTGGGCTGAGCGCTTAATTATCGCAATGCCAAATCGGGCGTCGCTTGCCTGATTATTGGCACGAATCTAGAATTATTATGCAGCGGCACGAGCTGCTGTGTGCTGATGGAGGCTTGGCGCCTGCCACCATGGAACCTTGGGCGGCCATAAATGGTCCTGATGCTCCTTTGGGTTTTGCAATAGGGGGCTCAAGAGAAATGCGCTGTATTTTGGCTCATTTTCTTCACTCTTTTCCTCCTCAAAGATGCCCATCAATGCGCTTCGATGCTAGATCACAGCCTTTTCGTTGACAGCTTTTCTTTTCTGTCCAGGCTTCGCGAGTCAGGGTGCTTGCAAGACCTCTCACACCCATGTACCTGTCAGAATTAGTAAGGTCATCTCTAAGGGCGCAAAAACTCTATCACTTGACTTGGCGCCGGTACCGATTTTACCTCACGACTGTCTTCGCCCTCTTGTTGCTCGTGACAATATGGTCGCACAGTGATATTGGGGCTTACGACGATTTTCCTACGGTCTTCTACACGAACAAGATATCGCAGACATGCTTGGACAGTGGTGAAACAGAATCTAAATGGGCGAAACAGCATTCTTTTGTCAACAACAGCCAACTTATCGCCCCCAAAATCTGGCAGATAATACTGCCGAAGAAGCTCGACGATGTGCCACAGCCCGAGGCCATTGAAAGCACTGCTTCGTGGCTGACCCTGAACACTGATTATGCATAGTAAGTATCTTCAGGGTAAATTAATCACGGCGTCCCTCTCTCCCCTCAGTCGAAAGGATTACCTACTACTAGCAGTGTACTAAAAAGTACACAGATTTAGCGAAATACAACCAGCTAATCTTGAGCTTACAGCACACTTGTGGGCCAGAAGGGTGCCCAAGATTTCGTTGAAAGACATTTTGCCCACAGACCGGAAGTGATTGAGGCGTATAAGGCTATTCCGAATGTTGGAATGAAGTCCGATCTTCTCCGTTACCTCATTCTCGATGTTGAAGGGGGTGTATACACAGACACCGACACGGTCGCACTAAGGCCCATTAATTCATGGGTGCCTGTACAGTACCAAGACAAGGCTCGTCTAATTGTAGGGATCGAATTTGACCGCCTTGACGGTGGCGAGTGGGCCGACATACCACACTGGCTCCAGTTCTGTCAATGGACTATTGCGGCGGCGCCAGGCCATCCGGTCTTTGAGAAGATGGTTGATCGTGTGCTTGAGTCGGTGCAGGGCTTGTCCGAGGCCTATGGTATTCCGGTTGCCGAGTTAAATCCAAGCAGCTTTGAGGTTATGAACTCGACAGGACCGGCTGCATGGACCGATGTTGTTTTCGAGCAACTTCAGTTATTCAACTCCTCGCTGAACAGCACGAAAGACCTGTCATTTATGACGGAGCCGAAACTATATGGGGATATATTAGTCCTCACTATTGATGGCTTTGGAATGGGCCAGTCACATTCCAACAGCACAAACGATGGAACGACTCCTGACGCTGCTTTGGCGAAACATCTATTTCATGGCTCGTGGCGAGGGGATTGATAGATCGAGAAACTACTACAAGGTCAGTGATCAATTCGCCGGGGTCTTAAAATCAATCCAGAGAGTACCGTTATGGCATCGGTATCTCAGATTATCTTTGGTCAACTTAGATGATAAGAATAGCTATACACACTGAAGTTCTTCCAATCTAGGATAGACTAGTGTCTGCCTTATCATATTAAGAAAGGAAATATGGAAAGTGCAAACATATTAAACTCATCTGTGACTTACTGTGTCCACAATGAACGAGCACGGACGGAGATTTCTCGCCGTAGCATCTCATAAATCCATGCCCCGAGTGACTTAGCGGTGACGTAACTTTAAACACGACAAAGAAAGCAGAGTTCAATATGAAGAATGCAGAACTACCATTAAGCAAGGCAGCGTTTTAGTCTTAATATACAAAACTGCTTCATGAACGAAAAGTGCTAAGAGGATTGGATAAAACAGAAGACAAAGGAACAATGTTCTACTTAGGCCTCGAAAATGCCGCAACCTTTGAGGCTGTATTACGCCGCTAGAAACTGGCAATGTGTTCTCGGATGAATTTAATGCCAGATCACTGGGCTAAGATTATGATCAAATGGCTCTCCTAGATATCTAAGAAACATTATTTATCGGCTGACTTCTTTGTGATGGGCCTGTATAACCTAATCCTCGACACAAAATATCAAAATAGCAATTATCAACCTTGGTTCACGGACAATTGCAGGCGCCCATCATGCACAATGTAATGTGGTATTAGGAAATGTAGTTTCCTGATTTCTCTACGTCGTTTACGTTGGTGAGTTCTATTATCAATGTGTGTAAGTTGATGCATTATGTGGTACTGGTAGGTCTTGAAAAGAAAAAGAAACCGAAGAAGACTCGAAATCAATTTGAAATACAAACGAGAGGAAGTCATTGAGCCGAAAAAAGCGAGTATCTCGGGCTGCTATCAATGCGTGTTGTCAGTGAAAAAGCCCACCGCAATAAAGTCTAAAAGAAGCCTCCATTAAAGAGTGTCAATTCTGCCAATATACTAATCGTATTGTGAATGTTGCGAGTTTGAATAATACTCATGAAAAGCTGTCCTTCTCTCCTGCCGTCTCCTTTGACGCCGTTGACGTTGACGAATTCCCTTGGCTGTTATAGACTTTCTTTCCAATTCCATAACTCGGGTGCTTTTGTATTTGTTGAGATCATCGTCAGCTATGCAATCATCGCAATAAACATGTGAATGCAAAGACGCAACAGGCGAGCAAGTCATGGTAAGCCTGTCGATATCGTATTTTGGCAAGCTTTCTGGAATGTCCAGCCCAACGGATGCCGCTGTGGCGTAGCTCATGCTCCCAAACACAGGATGGAAGTTTTGAGGTACTCCGAAATTGGCACTATGCCACTCACTACATGAGGCGTCTAACCGTGTTTCTCCGTCATCTACTCTAGTTGGTAATCGATGAAATCTTGCGTCGTCCAAAGTTCTTTCCTGCCTTGAATTCCGGCTCCTACGGCCACCGTCATCAACAACCCCACGTAAAATTAGCTTGCTTCGAATATGTTTCGAAGCAAGTGTTCCGGCCTCGTTGACCCTTCTAGACACAGGCGAGCTAATGAAATTAAACATCAGTTAGATGCCAATACTGCAGCCATTATATTTTCATAACATACGTCCAAGCTTGTTCTTCAAGGCAAGCCGTAGCCAGCTGTGAGACGCCCATATTCCGTATAGCCTCTGTGCGAGAAGCTATATTCGTTCAACTTTTATAGTAGCTTCTAACTCAACCACCTTATTAGAGGTATTTTGCGAAGTCTTTCAAAGACGTCGATGCGTCTACTGTGAAAAGTGATTGCGTGAGGAGGTTTTAGGTGCAAGTTGCATCTTTGAAAGCCTTTCGAGCACCGTCTCGATTACTTGCCGTCTACAAGCAAATTAGACGAGATATTTATCTATCAATTGATGGCAAGGCATAGCCTTACATGTGGTGAACTGCAAAAGCAGCATCAAGACGGATACTCAGGCAAGGCAAGACTGAGGTCAAAATTGGCCTCAAAACCTGGCTAAAACTCAAATCATATTTGCAGCAAGTTTCTGCATTACAGTGGTATCCTCTCCTGCGCCACATTCTTTTTTTCCAATCAAATGATCAGAAAGACTGAGAGTTGCGTAGTACCAATCGGGTCGCCCAATAGGAAAAACCGGCCTCAAAAGCCACTGGCTTCGTGAGGCCAATTATTGAGACTCATTATTGGTTGAGTCATCTGAGCTCGAGAATGAGAATGTGAAAGCGAATGAGTTGTGAGAAACCTCCCTACCTATTCTACTTCTTTATTATCAAATCGGATCGTTTTTGCCACGAAGGAAGTTTAGTCGAGGAGTATTCTTTGGTAGTACAGAAACACTAATTCTCGTGGGCTCAGCTTGTTCGTCAATGCCCAAGTGCCCAATCTCGTGTTACCCCACCTGTGAATATTCGCCCCGTAATGCACTACACAGGTTTGAGTACACACTCAAGACACGCACGGCGATGTTTCGATTCTAATCCTACGGACCACCATCAAGGACACCGCGAGGCTCGTGGCCTTTGAATGTTTTCGGCCTCATGCCTTATCTCGAGCACGACTCGTCAGACGCATTCTTTATTTGCCATCAGAGAAGAACCTACCACGCAAATTTGGCAGATCAGCATACCTCATGTCCAAGCCGGAGGCTGGGGAGTTATTTGCCCTTATGTGGATGCAATCTTGCCAGGATTTCGCAACGGTCGGCCAGAACAGTTTCCTATGATAATCCAACAACGGAGTTTTATTTTCATGTCTCGCGCTCCTGTAGACCGATGATATCAGCACCTGATAAAAATTCTGTCTGTTCTCAGAACAATTATAGACTGGTTGTGTACCCAACTAAGCCAGCTTTTAGAACGCTGATAATATATGAATGCATCCAAAGATAGGTCTTTTGTAAGACTTCACTAATAAGATTTGAAGTCCGCAACTACTTGACGTTACGATTGAAAATAACAAAACGTAAATTTTGCAACAAAAGCGTGCCAGAGAGTTAGAGGGTATTCAAACTGAGACGAAAATATGAAGTTCTCAGCAACAAATGATTCAGTTGGCGCAACTTAACACCTCCGAGCATCAAGCCCTAAAATGTGAAAACTGCAAGGAAAAGCTAAGGCGCTTCTCTTGATTCTAGCTATTGTATTTGTATTTGGAGGTGTTGGAGTACCGATTGAACCACGGATGCAACGCAAGATGCTGCTTTTGATTTCATGAATACAATAATTTGTCATTACAGATTCTTGAGAGGCCTGAAACTCGATGGGCTTAAGTCCAGCGAAGAGAGTCTAGTATTCATCGGCGGTTTCTGCTTTCTGAACACACAAGATCACATTGCCTTGGGTTTTGACGACTCTCGAATGATGAGGATCGATAGCTAACCAACACAATAAACAGAAAGATTTGAAGGTATACAGCTTTCGTGGCATTGAATGATTGTTATCTTTTGAGGCAAAGCATATTGGACTGAGCATGAAGAATAAGTTTGAACGACCGAATGCTTCCAACTATCCTTCGGAAAAGAACCACAGGCTAAATGAAACCGAATCTCAAAACATACAACTTTAATTGAAAGGAAACTGGATAACCGCTGCTCTGTTGAAGAGCAACGCAAGTTGTGCCGAACGACCATTGTGGAAACACAGTCTCACGAGCAAATCCTTGTTAGGGAATATCGTGAATCTTTAAGTTAACCACATGTCATAGCCGAATATCCACTTGTTGAAGGATGTCTGATCTACCTGCCAACACCAAATCACATACGATCGTAGAGCTTGGGAAATACGAACAACAGGAACACAAAGAAGGAAAATGTAAGGCGCCTTTTCAAGACGACACCACAGAAGGCCTTAAAAGAAAGAGAGTGTGTAAAGGAACGACGATGTCTCGCTGGTAGGGAAGGCAGACAGGGAGATAATAGTTAAAGAGCTTGAGCCACCGGTGATCATATAGAGTAACCCCAGTCAAAAGTAACCAGAACATCAGTCCTCCTCTCCATCAAAAGCGTCCGTTTCTGCTACTTCATCAGCGAGTTCGTGGTCGACCGACTGAGCGACTACCACAACTATCGATGTGTTTAAGGTGTGTCACAAGCTCTGGATTTCCCACGGTACATTTGCATTTGTACTCGGAGCACACAACTGGCTTTTTGCAGGTGCGGAGATGACGCTTGTGGTTGTCCCTCCGGGGTATCTCTTTGCCACAACAGCAAATGTACACGGGAGGTGGGCCGGAATTGAGACCACAGGCACCTGTGTTGAGGTGTCGCTGGAGCGACCGAGCCTCAGCGAAATCGCGTCCGCAATTGCAACGAATCCTTTCTGGAATTGCGGGTGGTCTAGTGTCATTAATGATCGGTATGACCAATCCAACTCGGCATAGTTAAACACTTACTGGAAATCCCCGGTGATGGTCCTCGTTGAATCTGTGACAGATCCTTGGATCCATTCAGATTGATGGCTGAACGGCTGGCCCGGGCTCGTGGGGAATTCGAAACCGTTGACCATGCCGAAGTTGTTGTTGTCCTCGGGGGTGGAACACGTCGTTGAGAGATCGGATAGCGGCCAAGATCGATCGGTGTCCTGGGACGTTGACGGACTTCTGCCATCATAATACTGAAGTTCAAGGATTTCGGCATCACCGACGACCACTGCATTGGAATAGGCTGCCGACAAGCCAGCGCCTACAAATGGGACCAGAGGCTGAGTTGGAGTTCCAATGTTGGGATGTGCGGCACCCTGGAAATGCCAATTATCATGTTGGGTCTGGTACAAATCGACGGAACCCGTATTGATGATATGGGCATCTGAGTAAGGGGACGACTGAAATGATGCCTGTACCTGAAGTTCAGGTCCCGAATACCCAGCGGAGGCTGCTCTGCCCATAAAGATCAACATGGAATGTGCCACGCCTCCATGTCCGATTCCCATGCAATGTGCATCGTCAGAAGTTGGGAACTCTGGAGCAAAATCCTGCTCCTCATGGTACGTATGAACATCTTCCAGTCCAGTTAAAGACAATTGAGTATGATTAATATAGTTTCGAGAAGTATTGAACTCCAAGCCATTGATATAGCCCTCGCTAAAGTCATGAGGCGGATCCTTGGTATCGCTGGGCTGGGATGCACGGGCCACCATGACTTCCGTAGTCGCAGGGGTCAACGGCAGGGAATTACGCTTCTTCCAGAGATTCGTCCCACTCAGGGCATGATTAGTCAGGGGTAGGATGCGGGGCGGCCCCAAAGGTTAGGTAAGCTCTAAGGTAGGTCTGGCAGTGTGGTTGACAGTTGCGCGGTGGAGTAATTAGATGCAGCACTGGATGCGAGAGAACACCCACCGACTCGCTGATGGCGACAGACGACTCCTCCAAGAACACAAAGCCTCCGACAAGAAGGAAGGAAGGAAGGAAAGAAAGAAAGAAGAGTCGGTCAGGACAGCATCGAGAGTTTATTCTTGCTGAGGTCCATTTTGGCGAATTCTTTTGAGGCCGGTTGTGCCCAATCGATCGAATCATGCTCTAAAGACAGTTGCGGTTCTTGGACACTTATTGCTCTGGTGAGGCCATGTGCATTCGCACAGCTGTGTGCTGTGATGCACCCTCCCAGGCCCCCAAAGCAGTGCGAGGAAGGAGATTCGAGCTTGCAGATGACTTGAGTACTATACTGTGCATCACTTGGGAGTGGGAGACTAGTCAAGCGGAAACGGAGCGTCTCATCAGGGAGATGCCAGTTCAATGCAGAGACTTCTTGGATTGAAGAGCCATGGCATGGCAAGCGTATATCGTACGGGTTGGAGACCCTGTTCGTACAAAGTTATGAAGGGCAATGCCTGCGAGAGTGCGGCTACCTGCATCGCGCCGACGAGTCCTCGCTGCACAACCCCTTATGACGTGCGTAGGTGAAGGAGCCGCATAGAACGCGGGCTATGACAGCAATGAACCGGCAGCGGTCGAGACAGCTCGCCAGACACCGACCGACATCTGTCAGGACTTTTGGATTCGACGACTGGATACCGTTCCGATTGCGGCCCAACTCGCGGTGTATGACAGGACAACACCCTCGAAGCAGCTCTCTACTGCCCACCTTCCGAGAAACGCCGCCCAGAGAGAGCTGGTACAAGAGATTGGCTGGATAAGCTTGTTATCAAGCACCTTGGCAGACCTTCCCGGGAAAAATTGGCCTCGATGCACAAGGCACCACCCACGGTGAAGAGTGGGGTGCTCTCTCCGCAAAGTTACGCCCCGTAACTATGGGCAAGACGTCCTGCCAGCAAAGCAGCACCACATTCATTTCAATAAAGATAGACAGTCCTCCAGGGCGTTGTACTTGCTAGTGCATGTAGTTGATTTGCTTCTATCCTCAGATCTCACCACCTCGATCTTACATAAATGCGCCCTTCATATGCCCATACCCAGTGATTAAGTCTCTGTCTGCTGCCATGTGATTTCAGTCACAATCGGTCATGAAGGGATACACGACACTCGAGAGCGTGATGTACTTGGGGTAGACCGACTCTGGCGCTACTGGCGGGATCAGTTGACTAAGGTGCGGGTGGTTCTGCGCAAATACGGTTATCTGCGATTCCCATTGGCGTTTTGCAGTCACCTCAAGTCCGCCATGCATCCCCAGACTACATCGACAAAACTATTTGCGGCCTCCGAAACGAGCTAATGCACTTCAGCCCAACTCGGCACAATCTCCCATCCGGAGGCGAAAACATAAAATCGGCGGGCCGGTCAGAGTCCTGACGAAACATTCTGGCTTTCGCTTCCAGCAAACACCCTATGCCTTACCGGGTCTTACACCGAAATGTGGTCGAAGTGCTACAGTGCATCGGACATTCAAAGGACCCGTTCCGAATGTCTAGCAATCCTGCATCCGGCAGTCTCCGGACTGCATTGATGGGCAAAAGACTTCTTATCCCACATGCGCGCGAAACGATGGAGGCTTAAACACAGCTGTCTTTTAAGAATTTCCCTCGACATGATCACATAACACCCTAGCTGGACTAAGCTGCCTGGTGTTGACGAGTGGTTTATTCCACAAAGGGCAGTATATAGCTATAATGTTTATATTATGTGCTTAAACACATACAAGATACCGTCTACGTCATCACTAATGTTTCGACTAAGCTACTGTAAGTGCGGCGGATCTGTAGGACTACCAGAGCTACCTCTTAGTCGCTCCACCATGGCCTTTGCATAGCTTCGCATCCGACAACCAGTACAATAAAGCTACAGTTTTCACCTCAAGAAAACCCGCCTCCAACTAAGTTAGCCGGTAACAGTAAGTGATACTCTATCAAATCCGTACGTCCATATGGAGACCCTACGAAACTTTCAGAGAGGAATAACCTTCTGATCTTAAAGTAAAAGGTCCAATCTCGATACTGTCTAAGAACGGAGAGCTTGGAGTTGGACTTACAACAGGAGGATGATACAGTGATTTCTCTGATAGGTGGCGACAAGAGTCAGATTAGGACTGGAGAAGGATATAAACCAATCTCATGTGTGCCATCTCATTCAACCCATCATACACCCCAACTTTGCCTATTCGAGGTAAGCTTAAGCGGCGACACTAACTCAGATGTTATGCCGTTGTATTATTGGTCGTACCAATGACATGTTAGTCTCTCCGTCGACATAACCAATGAAGAAGAGTCAAACAGGGACGATGAAGATTCATTTGCAGCGTCCCTCATCAGCAACTAGCAGCGGGGTGCAAGAGCATCGTCAGATAGACTTAGGAACAACTCTTTGGCAATCACGAGAAATTGCAAGTGTGCAGCGAACGATCGTGGATATGAGTTTCAAATCTAATGTTCTTGACAACATCACAAGCTATTGACTGTCCCCAGCCATCCTCCTTCCAACGTCAAGCTACCTCAGTAGAAAAAGATCTCCAAGCAATACTTTGCGGCCCTGAAAGGTCTCTGTTTTGGCTCAAACACGTACAGCATTCTTCTCCGAATTGTCTTCACTTCCACCAACTTCACTGACCTTACCTTCTTCTCCCACCTGCCGACGACGTAACCTGCCGACGGCATCATGAGTCCTGTCCCACTCCGGCAGCTTCTCAATGGGAACTTTGATGATACGATGACTCTGGGCCCCATTCTCGAGGAAAAGCACCTCCTGCCGCACACGGTAACCTTTCAATTTTGGAATGATGTAGATCCAGAAGCTGTAATAAATACCACAGGCCACGAGACTAAAATTCCCGATTAGTTTGCACTCAAATGATAGTACAGAGGAGAATCACTTACATTCCGATGCCCGTTGCTGCATAGGTGGCATACCAGAAACTGACATCTCCAGCATATGCGCCGCCATCCGGAGGATACCACGGCATAACCAGAAGAAATAGATCGAGGAGAATTCGGAAAATGACAATTGGGTCCCAAGCTCTAAACTCTGGGCGCGGTAGGTTAAGGCGGGCCCGACGCCAACGAACGATGTAAAGGCCAATGGACATGGTCAAGCCAAAGAAGGCGGAGGGGTAGACTTGTAAGTCGACAACTTTTCGCGGTTAGTATGCGTGAACAAGCATCATAAAAGTGTGGAGAATGACTTACTGAAGTTGAAAGCATCTCCCGCAGGTGGAGCCAAAATCATAAGAAGAGTCAGAATCCACTTGACAAAGTACGGCCCTAAGGGAGTGCCAAATGGCCGGGTAGACGCCCAAAAGCGTGGATACGGAAGCACTCCCTGTCTGCCGCACTCGCGAATCAACCTTGACGTGCCCAGGAGCACGGCTATGAGGTTGCCGAATGAGCTCAAAGCGATCAGGAAATTGAGACCTCGGACTCCCTTGCCGGGGCCGAAGACGCTGGTGAAGAAGAGACTGGCCGCAACCTGGGTGGAGGCCTCGAGGTCGGCTTTGGGAACTGGAAGGAATTATTAGCAATGTCACTCATGTTACATCTGGGTCATGACAAGCCTACCAGCAGCAAAGTAGGCAATGTTAGCCAGAATGTACAAAATCGTCACAATAATCAACGCAATGAAAGCATTTCGGCGGAGTTGCTTGATCGGATTCTTCGAGAAACATGGCATTAGCACCTTATTCAGTAGTTACTGTAGCAGCGTCTTATATACCTTGACCTCATTGACGAGATTGAACGCATTCTCGTAGCCTGCATAAGCAAAGATGACCTTGTACAGAGAGTTGTTGATACCGTAAGGCGATGCATGACCTTGGAATGCATCTCGAAAGTTTTCATGGGGATCAGACACGCGCGTGTTGCCTCCGAGGACGACGAAGCCTGTTATCGCGATGAACACAAGTGTCACCACCTTCACGATGCCTATGCCATTAGACAGCCAGAAGGAGACCCGTGTGTGGAAAGCGACAACTATGATCGAAAGTTCATTAGTCACTGGGTCTCATCTCACGAGACCATCCTGCTAAGACGACTTACACAGAACAGCGACCGTGTAGCCCGCTACTGCCACGCCCTTGAGCTGCCAAGCAGTCGGCGTGTGACCATTAATGCGGAAGAGGTATTGCGCAAGCACTAGTTAGTCAACAGCATCAGTCCCCACACGCTATATAACGACGTCCACTTCTAGAAAGCCTACCGATTGCATTACTGCTGCTAAACGACAACAGCACCGACTGGACCGCAAACGTTGTCGGGAAGAGGAACTTCGGCCGCGGGTACGCCTGCTCGAGATACACGACCTCCGAGCCTGACCGGTTCGGAAAATACGACGCGTACTCGAGATACACGGACAAACTCGATATAGACGTCAGGAAGCCCAATGCCCAAAAGATCATGCTCAAGCCGACGGAACCCGTGCCGCGAAGGATGCTCGACGCTGTTCGTGCGGGTCTGGATTAGCCCGGACCTGACCACACTGCCTGTCCAGGAAATGCAAGGCTAGGTATTTCTTACGTGTGGAATAGATGCCCGTGCCAATCATCTTGCTGATGTTCAGGAAGATGATGGTGACGGCACCGACCTGATAGCCCAGCGGCGAATCGATCTCAACCGGAGCACCGGTGGCCTCCTGGTACGACGGCGCGATGAGTCATTGCCGCCCTGCTCAAAGACATATTTAAGACTGCCGTCCGACACCTCGCTGGCGGCATCGCTGGTTGCAGGCACATCGTTTGCCTCGGCGTTCTTGCGGAAGCTGAAGGGGAGTCTGAACGACATCGTCGCGACACTTTGATGATGGCCGTCAATTCAAAGATGTCGCCGACTCTCGAGAAGATATTCGCCTGAGCTCCTAGGCCTACTGAAACATGTGAAGTCGCAAGTATGACACCATACAGGTGGCTATATACAGGCACTTATACAATCCGGCAACCCCGCGGATGATCCCCAAGCCTCGGATTCAGAGCTCAAGAGCAGCAGCAACACGGAGCCCTGGCGAGCACGGCACAACGTGGTACGATGGTGACGACGGTGCCACAGAACTGCGACCTTCCTAACAGAGCTCTCAGCTGAACAGCTCGGTCAGAGCGAGGCGCTGGCTCGCCGCTGCATGTGGTTCGCCCACGCACGGTATCTCATCGGGACCCCTAAAGGCGCCATCCATGGACGTCTGCAACTCTACTGTGCTTTACGTGATGGGCGTTTTGTGGCTCTACCGGCCACTGCAGTGGGAGCTGCCCCACTGCCTATCACCGCCCAGATACCAAGCTACTTGGCTGACCAAACGACTGCCGAGTCTGGCAGGCCCCGGGGAGATTGTCTGGACGGTTGGGCCGGGGGACGGGATCGACGTGGGTGGGGGTTGCGACGTATCATGTTGGCTCAGGGGGCCGATACTAACATTGTTGCTCACTTCAGAAGCGGGTCGCTGTTAGTGACTCTAAGTGATGCTAACATGTCCAGGGTGATACCTCTCTTCGCCATCTTGCTTCAAAAAGATGCAATGTCACAACATCAGGGTTACATTGCTCTTCGTTTCCGGAGGAGTTGCGGCGATCGCATCGGCTGGATTGAATCGAATGAAGAAACGCACAACTACACTGGTGGGAAGCCTCATGTTGCATGATCCAAGCTGCATTCTTGGGTAGACTATTGTTTCCTGTGAGATTCATCAGCTGAGCGTAACCCCCATGCTATTGTCGCTATAATCAGCCGATGAATCACTGGCACCGAACGAGTAGGAGCCTACAAGTCCGAAAATGTTTCGTAGCGAGCTAGGAGTTTGTCGCGATTTTTAAGTAATATTTACAGTCATCGGGCGAATATAGCGCATCGATTGAGGGAATATAGCACGAAGGGAACAGGTTGGAAGAGAATGTCAATATTCAATTGCCACTATCTTGCTCAAAAAGACTACTGAACTCATCAAGTCCTCCTATGCTTAGGATGTGATTCCCCGAGCATAGCTACCACTGCTGATAGCGAAACTCGATCCGAAAGCTTTGAGTCTTTTAAGATTTGCCTTCCAAAAATGCTTTTCTGTTTTATGTCCTGCCACAACTTAACCCCAGAAAAGGCCGGACTAGACAACGCCACTGCTCGAGAGGAGCAATGATGAGTCGCAAAGTCGGCGGTTCCAAGATCATTCTGGCAGGGGCTCATACTGGTTGTTGAGACTTCTGTACGCCGAGCCAAGTGTACAGATGACCTCTTGAAATCCATCGATGTCAGAATGAAGCGAAGTCATCCGCGGGAGATGTTGATCCAAGTGTCTTTAGCGTCCGAATCGCAACATCGAATTGGCAGTACAATCGGATGCGTTGCAAATATCAGATGATCGTCCCCATCATGTGTCGTTCTAAACGAAAGGCGGATGCTTAAAGCAGCGGCCATTCGATCATCGTAGCGCCACATCTTCCATGACGACCTCACTTCGTGAGACCACACGTCTACGAAGAAGTCATCAATCATTTCCTCGTCGGCTCTGCCACAGTCCATGCACTGCCGAGATTTTGAGGCCATGAGCCATAATTGTCCGTTTTCGCCGTCATCCGTGCGTATTTCACATCTGAAAATTTGATGCAAAACATCACACCCTCTTTCCGCCGCATCCATACGTTCGTCAACCCTGCCTCGCGGGAACAAGGGAATCTGAACGCCAACTGTGGAAAGGACCACCTTTCCGTTACAAAACTCCAAACACCAAAATGCCATTACCACGTATCATGAACGCCAAGCAACTCCTGGTATACCATCCCACAACTCAGGAGACTGAAGCAAGCGAGATTTTTGACGAGAGTTCCGAGACCGTGGTCCATCTTTCTAGACCTCTTTTCCTCGGCTTCTCTGAATAAGCGTAGAGTGCTAATTCTAAGAAGCGCGACCACGGCAGAGAAGGCTCGGCTATGCAGACCGGAAAGGAAAGAACAAATCATGCGGGCCCTAGAGAATCCCGTTTCCAGGTTTTAGGAATGCGCCGTGGAGATCCCGATGACAAGTTGTAGTCGACCATTCGACCAGAAACTGTGCCAAGGGACGCTCCATATCTAGCATTGTCGGACCCTGGAGAAAGTCACTCTATCGTTGAAGATGTCGTGACCGAGAAGGGAGCGGTAGACGTATAATACAGTCATTCGGGAGAGAGAAAGAGTCGAGGTCCGTGAGAAGATGTTGCCAGTTTGGCTTGTGACCTCGGTAGGAGAAACCGTGATCCATGATTGGGCGAATGATGTGTCGTCGTAGTCAAGTTTTATCAGGTCAACGTGTCGTCTAGCCGCAAAGTTGGCTGAAGGATGGTGCGAGAAGGTGAATATGTACAATCAACAGGTAAAGCAACACAAATAATACTCAAACGCCAGTCGCCACCGCCATGCCCAGGGTCCCCTCGTAAAAGGTCTTGTTAACGGCTTATACCTGCGGCGCAGGCTGGCCTTGACCACGACCGCCACGCTGGCCGTTGTAGTTCTGACGTTGGCCTTGGTAGCCGCCACCACGACCTCGACCTTGACCACCACGTGAGCCGCCTTGTCCACGGCCGCCTTGGTACTGTCGTTGACCGTTCTGGCGGCCATTCTGGCCTTGCCAGTCATTTGGTGGTTGCCGAGGCTGAGATGAAGATGCTTGCCCTTGTGGAAGCCCGGGGAGCTGTGCGGCAGGGGAGGCATTAGCGCCCCGGTTCAGGTTCGATATCGGACGGGGGATCGTCTCCGGGTTCTCGTAGACATAGAGACTCTTGTCAATGGTCTGAGGGATAGGCTGGATTTCAGTGCCGAGGTCTCGTTCAATGTTGTAAAGGTTGAAACGATCATCCCAGTTGATCAGGTTAATAGCCAGACCGAGATGACCGTACCGACCAGATCGACCAATACGATGCAGGTATGTCTCGGCGTTCTTGGGGAAATCAAAGTTGATGACAACGTTGACAGCCTGAATGTCAATACCACGAGTCAGAAGATCGGAGCAGACAAGGTTTCTGCAGACACCGTTTCGGAAGTCGTGGAACACACGGTTACGTGCTTGTTGGGCCATCTTTGCGTGGCTGTAGAAACATGAGTAGCCAAGCTCGGTGATCTTCTTTGCAAGGAGCTCGACACGGTTTGTCGAATTGCAGAAGATGATGGACTGGTTGATCTGGAGCTTGGAGAACAATGTATTCAAGCAGTGAACCTTCTGCTTCTCCTCGACAAAGGCGTAGTATTGGGTGATTCCCCGGAGAGTTAGTTCGTCCATTAGGTTGATCTCGTACGGACTGACCATATTCTTATCAGAAAAGTCCTTGACCGAGAGGGGGAAAGTGGCGGAAAAGAGCATGACTTGGCGATCCTTGGGGTGGAACTTCAGGAGTTGCTCGATGACAGGGGTGAATTCGATGGAGAGAAGCTTGTCAGCCTCATCCATGATGAACATGGGACATTCGCTCAGGTCGGCTACATTCTTTCCAGCCAGATCCAAGATACGACCAGGAGTGCCAACAACGATATGAACAGGGTCTTGAAGACGCACAATGTCGTCCCGCAGGCCAGTGCCACCGGTTGTGACCATGACGTTTATTCCAAGGTGCTTGCCCAAGGTCTTGCAGACCTGGGATGTTTGCATTGCGAGCTCTCGGGTAGGCACGAGGATAAGACATTGTATCTTTGAGACTTTAGGGTTGATTTTCTCGAGGGCGGGGATGACAAAGGCGGCTGTCTTGCCGGTGCCGTTCTTGGCTCGTGCGAGAATGTCTCGGCCGGTAAGCGCGACGGGGATGCTTTCTTCCTGAATTGGTGATGGCTTCTCGAAACCGGCTTCGAAAATGCCCATTAGTAGATCTCTCTTGAGACCAAACTCTTCAAACTCCATGCCCTTTGTATTTGTGACATCCTAGGTGAAAGGGTTAGTCACGCCATATGAAAGCTTCCCCAACACACAACACCGACCTCGGTTTGTTGTCTGCTATCCTTTGCTGGGATGTTCAGCGTCTTCTTCCACTCATCTGAGCCACCGCCACTGGGAAATTGTCAGCAACGTAAGAAAGGAAGCTCAAGGCCGCCGTCGACGCACCTCAGGCTTGAAGCCTTCAACTGATCTACTAAGCTGTCTGCCATTGCGCAGAAAGAGGTATAGAGTATGTGGAAAGGTTATCGTGTCTTTCGGTAATGCAGCCGGTATAGCTCTCGGTGTGCTGTGTCGTTGTGGGATTGTTTATGGATGGATAGCTGGCACGCTAGGTAGCGTGCATCAAGGACCGAAATTTTCTTCGGTCCGGGAGTTTGGATGAGAGGGGCTTTCTGAAGGACGCCTAATTCGCGTCTGAGAATCGAGAGAGGATTAAGATCGATGATCGCACACCTGGAGTCGACCAACAGAGGAGGATGGGGGTGGTGAGGCCTGCGAGGAGAGGGGCAGGGACCGAGGAGGAAGGAATTGCTTGATCTTTAGATTGAAAAACGGGGGCGACAGGGCGCTCAGCCGGTGAGGGTTTTGAGGTCGAAAATTGAGCTCAGATTACTGCGGTTGGCTTTTGTTTGTCCGTTCAGGCGCGTTTAATGCCTCGAGCACGTCGTGAGGGAGCTTCTGGTAGCTTTTGACTGCGGGTGATGGAAGCGGTCGTTGTGTGGTGATGGTGGATGGGAAGGTTGTGTTCAAAGTGTGGGCTCAGTTTCGCTTGGTGGAGATGGAGCCTGCCCAGGTGTCGCCTGCCTTCAGCTGTCGAACCAGGCAAAGTGGCACGTCATGTGACTGAATTAGCCGAGGAAGGCGACCAATGAAGCAGACCAAAAACCCCGCGCTTGCCAGGGTTAGCTACACCTACTTTCAATTGGTTCAGCCATTGGCTTTACACCGAGCTCAAGGTGAGGCTCACCGAAACCCACCTTATCGATAATGACGCACACCATGGCCAATCGGAAGCTCCCGGGCGGGCAGGTTGTTCCATCCATCGTGAGATCGGCCAGGCGGCCGGAGGAGAGACGAGAGCTCATCTTCCATCAAACGTCTCAACTCTTCGCCTGTCACGATGCTCCAGCTCATGACGGGCATGAGTCGCCTACTATATGCTTCAATATGCTCCTAAAGAAATCAACAATCGCCCTCTGCTCCTGCAGCAATGCCCACTCCGCCTGGACTCTCCCCGCATCTATAACGTCACCATGTAGCACCCACTCACCTTTGCCCTCACGACGAAGCTGCTCGTCGACCTCAATATGTCAAGTCTCTAATTGTAAACGGCCGATCTTACAATGGCCTCGTCCCAGAAGATACGCCACCGTGTCTCATCCGGAGCATCATCACCAGCCCGGACATAAGAGACACAGCACCCCCGAACAGTCACACGACCACACAAATTGGCCGACAGCTCAGAACCCGACACCTTACGAGATCTTCAACCAGAAGAAGAGCGCACCATACAGCAAGACCAAGTTCTATGAGCTGGTCAAGCTATACCATCCCGACAGACATCACCACACCGCCCACCACGGCATCGCCCGCGCCATGAAGCTCGAACGCTACCGCCTCATCATCGCCGCGAACGACATCCTCTGCGACCCCGTGAAGCGACGAGCCTATGATCTATACGGCGCCGGCTGGGGCGACAAGTCAGACATGCAAAATGACTACCGGGCTGCTGAACGCTCGTGGCGGCAACAGCCAGGAAGCGCGGCCAACAACGCTACGTGGGAGGACTGGGAGCAGTGGTATCAACAGCGCGACGGGAAGAAGCAGGAGCCGTTGTACATGTCTAACGGCGGTTTCGTGATAGTGATTGTCATGTTCGTGCTTATTGGCGGCTGGGGACAGGCGACCCGGGCTGGCGCTCACTCCTTGTACATTGTCGAGATGGAGGACAAGAAGCAAAATCACATTACCGCGGAGATGAAGAAGCGGCAAAACGAGAGCGCCATGCTCACGAGAGAAGGCAGGGTGGAGAGTTTCCTGAGGCAAAGGGAAGGATGGGGCTACGAGACGGCCAGTGTAGGGCATACGCCTCGAGAGCCGCAAGAGCCGCCAAATAAGTAAACTTAGCTGAGTATTGAATATATAATGAAGCATTACGAGCAAGCTTGGGAGTCTATGTGTTGTGCAGAAGAAAGTCATGTCCGCGCCACCATCAACAAGACCCAGCCCACTGAAATAGGGGAAGGACGTAGCTCACGAGGCGGATCCAGAGAATATCTGGGCAGGATCAAGAGAGATCACGTTCAATCTCCGGATGGAATGAGAGCCAAACAACATAGAGATATGTGCTGAGTGACCCAATTGATATCCGGTGGCATTTTGTAGGAGAAAATAGCAGAAGTCAACAGGCCTTGCTGTCTCGCACGAACCTGTATAGACGTCGCCTCAGAGGTCTAGGAGCAATGCTGTTGCCAATTTCGACAGAAAAAGAAGGTCATTTTGCCCTTTAAACCCAGATATATTGAAAACTTAGCCCGGCTGACAAGATTCGAATAATGAAAAGTCCTGTTTGCGTCGGTATGGTAATGGATTGAAGGACAGACAAATTGACAGGTGTGCCACTCCCCCGAGAAATTTGTCTCGACCAGGAAGCCCCACAACAGACCACCCCGTATCATTCCTGCCAATTCCGTACTACCATCCAAACCCAGCAACCCACGTAGATAAAGGAGTGTTCATGTCAAAACAATGTTTAGTGCTGACAACTCATCGGCGTTGAACATGCAACTCTTTCTCTGCCCCCTTTTCTTCTTTTTTTTTTCTACCCATCAATCGACCAAGGAGTTTGACTCTAGGCATTTATTTCACTTACGGCCGACCGCTGTTCAATTTGATATCAATATCCGCTCTACCAGATGAGAACATGCCAGTTGACACTGAGTAGACTGGTAATTATGAGGAAATGTCTCCACGCCGAAAGAAATAGAAGATAGCAATCCTGACAGCCAAGACAGATAGAATGTCGACCAACAGGCTGTGGAGCCACCGGCCATTCAGGTCCAAAAGGGGCGATGTTGACTCTTCGCAGCAATATGCCCTTTTGGAATTGCTTCGGCGCAAAATCCACAACGTCTCTTGCTAAACAGATGGCAGTGATGCTATGCGTTGTCGAATTTTCTATAACTTGACTACAGTCCATGCAAGTGCTAGACTTTTTCTATCATCCAGCAGAGTCTTGTGGTCGACATTGTCCAAGGCGTCATTTTGATTTCTCGAAATGCGAGGTTCATATCAGCCTCGAGAAAAATTCACTTTGCTTTTCTTTTGAACATTTCTTTTTAATCCTGCATATTCGAATGATGAGGTAGAACAGGTTTGCTCTGCAATAACTGTGCTTCCGTTTCATCAATAGGCGTCGACAGCGCCAGAATCTCGTCGGTTTACTTGCTGCTGCTACCTTTTAGATCAAGCCGATTACTCGCCATATCTCACATTCATCTCATATTTTTCTTCAACCACATTCTCGTCGACCCTAGCTTGGACCTTCCTTCCCCTACCCATCTTTTTCCGCGGCTTTATAAAATTTACGAACGATAAATGCTATCGTCTTCGACCTACCTCTAGCTTCTTCCCGAGTTCACTTACCAGGTCATATGACTGACAAAAGCACTAAGGGCAAATGTCACAGTTAACTCATTCATCTTGAAATCATTTGGAACTCCGTCCTTCTGTTTCTCAACATCCACTCACGAACTTCTTATCCCTGAATTCCAACCGATCTCTCCGCGCTTTTTCGCAGCTTGCCTGCATCAGCTTTCTACGATGCCTCGCTCCGAGAAAGCCACAACGTTTCACTACTTTCTGCATCTCCCAATCGAGATTCAGCTCATGATCCTCAAATACTGCGTCAGAAAGCCAGCCTGCCACACCATCAAGGTTGAGAAGGACCACTATAATGGCGAATGGTTCCCAGGCCTTCGATTAGACTCGGGACGTGACTCACCCTATCGCACCTGGAAGAATCTAATCCTAGCATTCCGTTTGGCTCGGGACACCTTGAAACAAGACATGGATACACCGAAAGTCATCAGACTCGGCCCAAATGGAGCGTACAAAGCCGTAGTTGACACGGCTTCGGATCTGGTCATGCTGCAGTTCAAGTTGAAGGACACCTTTCGATGGTCGGAGCACATCCCTGGACCCGGGTGCACCATGCACATTTCGCACACTAGATCTTTGCTGTCCAATATTACACGGCTCTCTCTACGCTATAAGAGCCTGCTGATTGACTGCAAGGGTGACAGTCCATTCAAATGCCGATGCTCTACACCCCACACCATGACATTCAAGTACTGTCCGCAAGAGCTGGCTGGCTTTCTGGATCTCTTCCGCAACCTGGAGAAGTTCTACTTTGTGGTTTCCTGCACCAATCGCGTGACGAAGGAGTGGTTCAAGCGCTATAGAAGTACGTGCATTCCTTATCTTCTCTTACGACCTGTCTAATAATCTTTCCTACAGAAAAGGTCGAGGCCTGTCACTTCAGGGTCGACGCGGTGAATCGAGATGGTGCCCTTGAGGTTGAGCAGTACCACGACTTCAAGTGGGATTACATGCGCATCTTGCCGAATCCAACTCGAAATTCGTTGATGCGTTTAGGGAGCACTGCCGGCGATATCTGGAGCGACGTGGAGGCTTGTCTGTCTAAGACACGAGGCATCTACAAGAGCCTCCAGGGAGATGAGATCTTCATCACTCCCCTGCCGATCCGACGTGCGGTGCACTTCGGCCTTCTTATGGAGTGGAATCGATGGAGCGAGGATATCCTTTGAGCCATGAACGGCCAAACGGGGTAGAGCACGGATATGTAGGGACATGTTCAAATTAGCCAGGGATTGATATCGCGACTCGGGGGCCGCACGCAGCATCGGAAAGCGGCAAAGCCGGCCCGGACGGAGACAGACGGAGCAGCACCACACAGGCATTTCATGAGTGAGACAGACGTAATCGACATCCCAAATAGCGAATAGAAATTGCGTTTTCACTATAAAATGACCTGATTACCATGCATAAGAAAAACCTGTTCTCGAATGTCTTCTGAGGCTTTTTAGTCTCCGGTTTCGTGTCGGGGCGCCGAAGTCGCTGGTCGGCGTCAGCTCGGCAAATCTAGGGAATGATTTGCACCAGCGGCGCGCCTGCCAGCAAAAAGCCGCTGACTCCGGGTTCCGGTATTTTTCTGTGCGCGCCGGAATGAAGCCTCACTCAGCACGCGATACATATACGCCGTAGCGCCCGCTACGATACCGGCCATTTCTTGCCTAGTGGCCCTGATGTCATCTTCACGAAGTGAGAGCATTTGCGAATAAGCCATGGCAAGGCGATTCAATCCGTTTCTGACTGCGAGCTCAGGCCTGCTTGAGGTTTTCGATGACTCATGCACGGCTCTGAAATTGGTGAGTTCAAAGCAATCCAGCATTGTCATTACCTTACTGACGGTAGCGAATCTAGGGGCTTGAAGGCTCATGGGAGTCGTTACTGCGAGCCTGGCTCCATGTTCCAATTGGTATTTTGGTGATTCTTCTCGCTTGTTTCGGTGTCGATGCCCTGTTCAAGCTTGCCGGGGTAGCCTTTCCTGCATCAGTAGCGTGCCTCATCTTGCTATTTGCCGGCCTGCTTCTCTGTGAGTGGCTACTTGGGAGTAACAAGACTCGGCGGCTGGTAGCTCTCATTGACATACCTGTAAGTTTTGACATGAAGCTCTCACTCAAGCGATGAGATGCTAACAAGGCCGATATAGGCTGGATGGTCCTTAAGATGGATCAATGTCTTGTTTACGCCAACCTTTGTGACACTGCCGTTGAGTCCACCAATCGGGATCGTGGAGGTTCTCAAGATGATTGCCGTTTTTGGTACGTGCGTCGTCACACGTTACTTTTCTCTAGTCTAACCACAAGCTACATAGTCATCGGCTTCATTGTGATGATGATCGGCACGGCTTACATGACCCGAGGACTACAACTGCTTGTAGGATCTTCTAAGAGAGCACAGACAGAACGCGCCGAAGAGCTCGGCCCGGAAGATGATGAGATCCCGATCGCCGAGACCCCAAGGAGCGAGCCGGACACTATGCCTTCGACTACGACTACTTCCGCCCAGGCTTCTACCATCGCACTTAACATGCTTGCAATTCCCGAACAATCACGAGAGCCTCCAAGACTTCATCCATTGGACACGCCCGTTGACACTGGAACTCCTGCACGGTCTCCAAGTCCACCGGCTCCATTTCCTCCACAAATCCCGCTCCCGCCTCCTCGCGCAAGGCTATGGGCGGCTTTCGTCAAAGCCAACCTTGACTGGATGACTTATCTTGCCATCATGGTATTCGTAGGCTTTCCAGTGTATTACGGTTCAGACTACGCTATGCCTTTGCACTTGAGTTTCACCATCCTGATGTACTTCACTGCCATGTCTTTGCCCTTGAAATGGCGTCAATATCTCCATCCCGTGATCGTGTCAGCCTTGTTGACCGTCCTCGGCATATGGGTATTGGGTCTGATCAAAGGACAGAACCTCAATTCGATCCTGACAGAATATCACACTGGACTGAAATACATTCAATTGTGGGAAGGTACAAAGAGCAAACAACTTCCCGGAGCAGGCGACTTCTTCAGCACTGTCCTCGACGCAAGCATCGTGTCACTCGCGCTGCCAATGTACCAGTACCGGAGAGAGCTCAGGCAACACTTCGTAGCCATCATCGTCCCGAATATTTTGATTTCTATCGGATCGCTATTTTCGTACCCCTACATATGCTATGCAATTGGCATAAGTGCGGAAAGAAGCCTAGCTTTTGCTTCTCGGAGTCTGACCCTGGCTCTAGCGATACCAGCGACAGCAAACTTGGGAGGAGACTCCAAAACTATTGCTGCCGTGGCAATCATGAGCGGCATTGTCGGCGCGTTGGTAGGACAGAGAATGCTAGGACTCATGAAGATTCCTGAAGGTACGTTTACTTGGCTTGTCTTTCAAACTTTTGGTATTGCATGCTTGCTGACTCCCATGTTAAGATGACTATGTTACAAGAGGAGTCACGCTGGGCGCAAATTCATCAGCGGTCGCAACAGCTGTTCTTCTTCGCACGGATCCGAGAGCGGCAGCTCTTTCAAGCCTATCAATGAGCTTGTTCGGAACGATTACAGTTCTGTTCACATCCATCCCTCCAATTACGAGTATGATACGGTCATTGGTCGGTCTGTAGAAGAAGCCTATGTAAATAAGACGCCAATTTGGGAATATAAACCTCTGATATGCTATCAGTATCAACAAAACGAGTTACCACGATCAGGTCCAGTACAGTAATATGCAGGTTCACCGTCCAGTTTTGATACTGAAAGAATATCCGATTTGGGTTTTCGCGGGGCTTAGAGACAGTGCGTGAGTCAGCCATGGAAGTACAGGTTTTGTGGCTCACTAAACAGTTGCCGATTCTGGCCTCAAGTGGTCATGCAGACTAGCTTCAGTATTGCCTCACCAGAGGTAACATACGGCTATCCGTGGATGTCATTGTGGAGGTCACAAGAGCCTATCAAAACTCATTCAGGCCGTCGACGGATCCGGGCAAGGTTTCTGTTGAGTAGGTTATCGCTGTCCAATTGGGTTTAACTTCGCCTTCGCTTCATCTACCTATAGAACTGCTTGCTCGCTGGCGGATAAATAGGTCTCCGCTCGTCTATCCCCGCTCGCCTTCTTGCCTAACGACACAAGCCAAGAGAGCCTTGCCCGTACCTTCCTGGTCCTCTGGTCCTCTGGTCCGCTGCCAGCCTGACCATAAAAATTTGCAGAAGAGCAAAGCATCATCATTACACCATGGCACTTGCACCGGTTAACAGTACTCCATCCCACGGTCCTGGGCTGAGGCTCCTATCCCTGGATGGCGGTGGGGTCCGTGGCCTGTCATCACTACTGATATTGCAAAAGCTGATGGAGAATATTGACCACAAACATCCGCCTAAGCCCTGTGACTATTTTGACATGATCGGTGGGACATCTACAGGCGGCTTGATAGCAATCATGTTGGGCAGATTGAGGATGACTGTCCAGGAGTGTATCGATGAGTATTTGGAGCTGTGCCCAAAAATATTCACCAAAACCAAAAAGCGACTTAGCATGCAAGGCACAATTCAAGGGAAGTTCGATCACATTGCTTTGGAAGTCGGTGTGCGCAGCATCCTAAGAAAACGCGGCATTGATGAGAACGCTCTCTTGAAAGATGACAGCGCAGAGTCGGATAATAATTGCAAAACGTAAGCAGCCTCATTCTCTGCAACACAACCCGTCCGCTAACCCTCGGATCTGAGAGCAGATTTGTGTGTGTAACAAATAGTATGAGCAAAACAGAAGTTTTCGCGAGTTATTACTCCCCTAGGAGGCTTGAAATGAATCGCAATATCGTGAGAATTTGGGAAGCTGCTAGAGCAACATCAGCAGCTTCCGGTTTCTTTGATCCGATGCTTATAGGATCAGAGAAATTTAGGGATGGAGCTACGCCTGCAAATAATCCGATTGAGCAGCTATGGATGGAGGCTATTGACGTTTTCGGCCACGACGCCGGTCCAGAATGGCGACTTGAGAACGAAATCAGTTGTCTTCTCTCGATTGGAACCGGTTCACTTCGTCTCAACCCGTTCAATGATAATATGCTTGAGATTCTAAACACATTAAAACAAATCACGACTGACGCAGACCAGGCCGCCACGAAATTTGCCAGACATCATAGACCTCTCTTTCTATCCAAGCGGGCGTTCCGGTTCAATGTATCGACAGGCTTGGATAGCGTTGGTCTGGAAGAACAACAAAAGGTGGCGGAGATTCAAACGGCAACGCGGCTCTATGTGGAGAGAGATGAGATCGTGATTGATATGGCAGCTTGTGCGAAGGCACTGATTGGAAATCCATGTGTGTAACATAAACTCTCAGCATCTTCAAACCTGTCTTAGAATTAACATTTTGATTAGCCAATAAGAAAGTCCCATCGATCGATACCATATCCGTAGAATCAACAAGGGAACATATATTGGCCAGCTTGACATATCCTGGCATGAACGAGCGGCGGAACAACATAGCAGATGCCCATAAAGATACCTTGGGGTGGGTCTTCAATCAAGCACCGCCATCTTTTAGCACGTGGCTTGAACAGGACGATAAAATATACTGGATACAAGGAAAGGCGGGTTCTGGCAAAAGCACCTTAATGAAGTTTTTAGTCCAAAGCCCTGACACGGACGATTGCATTAGAGCCTGGTCCCCGGTGGCTCGCCTCCTTCACTTCTTCATCTATAGCTCCGGATCACCCATGCAAAAGGGTGTTCAGGGATTGCTTTGCTCTTTACTCTATCAGACATTATCTCCAACTCAAATGTCGGCTGAGGAGCTTGCTCAGCCAAGTCTTCAGCCACTCACGCACCGAGCAGCACACAAAAAGTCGTACAATGAATGGTCTTTTGATGAACTTCAAGAGACCCTACAACTGGTTCTTTCTACTCCAAATTGTAAGCGCTGCATTTTTATTGATGGCCTTGACGAGATCGATCAAAAGGACAGGCGTACACTTATGTTCAGGGTCATTGATACTCTGTCGAAAATCGATGGTGTGAAACTGTGCGTTTCAAGTCGACCAGAGTCCATATTTATGAAAATATTGACTCAATACCCTGGGCTGCGAGTTCAAGATTTTACTCGAGATGATATTCGCAATTATTCCCGGAAGTGCATCGAAGAGAATCTGACACACGGTGTTGCGAACCTCGATGATGGGGAGATAGACAACCTTTTGCTTCATATCACTGAGAAGGCGGATGGCGTATTCTTGTGGGTATGCTTGGCCGTTGACAGCCTGTGTACAGGTCTCGAAAACGATGATGATACCAAGACACTTGAACTCAGATTATCTGAATTACCAAACGATTTAGATCAACTTTATAGTCAGATGTGGGAACGCAGCAATGGGACAAGCAAGGTATACGCAGAAATTTCTGCGCGTTACTTCAGGACCATGTTGTTGCTTGCCGAGAATTCTCTTGACTTTCCTCCGTCCATACTCAATCTGTGGCTGTGTACAGATTCCAAAGCCCAAACAGAAATTTTGAACTTACAAAACTATCCTCATACAGATTTAATTCTGAAGACCTGCGAGGATTTGACAGGTCGTCTGAAGACACGTTGTGCAGGCCTTCTAGAAGTATCCTTTTGGCCAAGGACACAAGATGCAGGAAAAATTACAGTCGAGAACATACTTAAAGTACATGGATATGGACAACATTGTGGTCGTGGCGAATTGACGCCCTGCAGAACAATTGAGGAAGCACTACATCAACATTGCCGGGTGAGATTCATTCATCGTACCGCAAGAGATTACCTGGCGAGCACTGAGGCGGGTTGTCGCATCTTGGATGCTGACTCTGCCACACGCGATGATATTGTCGTGGAAGTTCTTCAGGGGACACTCTCGACATCCTATCTGACAAGATCTGTGGATCTATCGCATTCGATGAAAGCGTTCGATCTTTGCAGTGAAGAATTCCCAATTGAGAAAAGACACAGCCTTTTGGGTATAATCAAAAAAGTATACGCCGACTTTCAACTTGAAACGAAGTTTGAAAAAGACTTCCTAGGCCTCATGGCTATCTGTGGAGAAATTACATATGTTAAAAATGAGCTCGAGCATCGTTATGTCGCTCCTCAATACTTGAGTTATATCCTGGACTGCGCATCGGATTGGCCGGCATTTAGGTCATCATATAAATTTGATTGGGCCCTTTGGACCTACCAAAGATGGAAAGGAGCTGAATTAATTGCTCACCTCCTAGAACGTGGAGCGAATCCCAATGTGAGGCAATACAGCCCGGACATACTTGTACAACGACTGGATCACTTCCCTACACCATTCATTTCATTTTTACGAAGAACCATCGATTTCTTCCCACGGCCAAATGACGGTCGAGTAAGGTCTTTAGAGGCTTATGCTCGAGATGCCTTTCGGATCATCTGCCTGTTTCTGCTGCATGGCGCCGATACTTCGTGTCTTGCGAGCTTCGATTACTCAGCTCAATTGTTTCAAACACATCCGATGGGCCGAATATATGGTTGGCACGTACTTGCCGTGGTAAATATCGCCACGCTCATCGATATGGCGGTTCACAGGCTCAACCAGATATGCTGGAGCTCACGGCTCACCTGTTCTGACCTTTTGCCAGATACAGTTCCTAGATTTAGGGAGGTCGTATCATTTGGCAATTTCGGTCATAAGAGCTCTGGAAGCTTCAAGTATGTAGATGCTACAAATGAGGATTCTAAGCATTTACTACAGATGATCGACAAGAGACACTGGGAATATGGGCTCTGGCTGCGTACTGAACTTAGGCAACTGGCATCCCCTACAGCAATATACGGTCCATGGGCTCCCTGTGACAACCTGGAATCATCATCAGGGCTCATTGAGAGGGAGATTAAAACGTATAGTGTCCGAGATGAGTCACGGGTGGATAGCGACTCGGATGAAAGCTCGGATGAAAGCTCGGATGAAAGCTCGGATGACAGCTCGGATGAAAGCTCGGATGACAGCTCGGTACGTGTCCCAGACGGGGGTCCAAATGCTGCGAAGCTTGAGGAGGAGATTGAGATATACATCAGTGACGGTCTAGAGTCAAGACCTCATATTGATCCGTATGAAACGTTGGCTCGATATGATCTTCTTCCTACGCGGCAGGCTGTGGAAGAATATTGTAGACAAACTGGCAGAAAGCGAAACGAAATGGCAAGTTCCGTAGAAGCGTATATAAAGAACTTTGGTGACGCTATGACAAGTGGAGAAAGCTCGAAAGACTAGATCCTTGTTATGGGAAATTTAATATATTTGGTTGATATTAATAGCTCTAATGCAATGGTGTTCTTACTGTTGTGAAAGACCTCAGGCTCACGGCATTGTTGCAACTCTAGTTGCGTTATAGAGTTCAGAGACGGTGCGTTACTATGAATTATTTACTATCAACTGTTCAAGAGTCAAGTCTTAGAAGTCTTTTTCCATTTTCCCGCGGAAAACCTCGTCATTCGTCATACGTCATACCATCTACTTTAGCATCTCACCAACAATGCATTGAGATTTGGTTTCGCACAACACATGGGATACCGGACTCCCAAGCAACAGAACGATAACATCCTCAGCTTAAGACCAGTGGAGACCAGGATCCATACAACCATCCTTAATGGCGAAAAAGCACCTATTCATGGTTAGCAATAGCATTCAAGGTATATGATTTACTCGAACCCCTTTCGAGACTACCCTAAACTGCATAAGACAGCTCGACCCTTTCGTCAGCCGCAAAACTCTCAGACCAAATCCCCAGGATTTGCAACCACACCCAGTTGAGCACAGATAAGCCCTCCGTCCAGCCCGACCTTCGAGAATCCTATATTTCTTTCCGAGTAGACTCTGTCGGGGAGATTTGATAGAGTCCCTGACACACATAACCTAGGACTCTCCCAGCTTCAATCCCCGAGGTGTCTGGTCTCTTTATATGCACTCGATATACGCTACTTTACTGGTAAGACTATGTGACGGACCGTAGAGCGC